>NC_134487.1:29420077-29452577 GCF_040206685.1 Ascaphus truei
CCCTCCCCCCCCCCCCCCCCCCAGAGCACCCTCTCTCCCGGTGCTCACCCGCTCCCCCGGTGCTTCCCCCCTCCCCCCCCCCCAGAGCACCCTCCCCCCCCCCCCAGAGCACCCTCTCTCCCGGTGCTCACCCCGCTCTCCCCGGTGCTCCCCCCCCCCCCCAGAGCACGCTGTCGCCCGCTCTCCACCTTCAGGCCTAGAGGCCACGCCCCCAGCTCCCCATCCCCGCGCGCGCTGCTCCGGCTCTCAGGCCTAGCTGTCCTCTGTCGGGAGCTGCACGGGCCGCGGCCCACACACCCCCTCACCTGAGCGTCTCAGCTCCGCATCGCCGGGGGGAACCGCCGAGGAAACCCGAGGAGGAGCACGGCCCGGTGCGAGGTAAGTAACCGCACGGGAAGAGATCTTTCACCCCCGGCCCAGCCCTTCACCCCACCCGGCGCTTCACCCCACCCGGCCTGGCGCTTCACACCGGGCCGGCGCTTCACCCGGGCCGGCGCTTCACCCCCCCCCCCTGCCCTGGCCCTTCACACCCCTCCCCCCCCCCCCCGCCCTGGCCCTTCACCCCCCCGCCCTGGCCCTTCACCCCCCCCCTGGCCCTTCACCCGCCCTGGCCCTTCACCCGGCCCTGCCCTTCACCCCCCCCCCTGCCCTTCACCCCCCCCCCCTGCCCTTCACCCCCCCCCCCGGCCCTTCACCCCCCCCCCCGGCCCTTCACCCCCCCCCCCGCCCTGCCCTTCACCCCCCCCCCCGGCCCTGCCCTTCACCCCCCCCCCCGGCCCTGTCCTTCACCCCCCCCCGGCCCTGCCCTTCACCCCCCCCGCCCTGCCCTTCACCCCCCCTGCCCTTCACCCCCCCCCGGCCCTGCCCTTCACCCCCCCCTGCCCTTCACCCCCCCCCGGCCCTGCCCTTCACCCCTCCCCCCCGGCCCTGCCCTTCACCCCCCCCCCCCTGCCCTTCACCCCCCCCCCTGCCCTTCACCCCCCCCGGACCTGCCCCCCCCCCTCGGCCCTGCCCTTCACCCCCCCCCCCGGCCCTGCCCTTCACCCCCCCCGGCCCTGCCCTTCACCCCCCCCCCGGCCCTGCCCTTCACCCCCCTCCCCCGGCCCTGCCCTTCACCCCCCCCCCGGCCCTGCCCTTCACCCCCCTCCCGGCCCTGCCTTTCACCCCCCCCCCCGGCCCTGCCCTTCACCCTCCCCCCCCCCCCCGGCCCTGCCCTTCACCCCCCCCCCCGGCCCTGCCCTGCCCTTCACCCCCCCCCCGGCCCCTGCCCTTCGCCCCCGGCCCTGTCCTTCGCCCCCGGCCCTGCCCTTCGCCCGGCCCTGCCCTTCACCCCCCCCCGTCCCTGCCCTTCACCCCTGCCCTTCGCTCCCGCCCTTCGCCCCCACCCTCCCTGCCCTTCGCTCCCACCCTCCCTGCCCTTCGCTCCTTGCCCTTCGCCCCCACCCTCCCTGCCCTTCAACCCCCCCCCCCCCCCCCGGCCCTGCCCTTCACCCCCCCCCCCGGCCCTGCCCTTCACCCCCCCCCCCGGCCCTGCCCTTCACCCCCCCCCCCCCGGCCCTGCCCTTCACCCCCCCCCCCGGCCCTGCCCTTCACCCTCCCCCCCCCCCCGCCCTTCACTCTCCCCCCCCCCCTGGCCCTGCCCTTCACCCCCCCCAGCCCTGCCCTTCGCCCCCGACCCTGCCCTTCGCCCCCGGCCCTGCCTTTCGCCCCCCCCCCCCGGCCCTGCCCTTCACCCCCCCCCGTCCCTGCCCTTCACCCCTGCCCTTCGCCTCCCCGCCCTTCGCCCCCACCCTCCCTGCCCTTCGCTCCCACCCTCCCTGCCCTTCGCTCCTTGCCCTTCGCCCCCACCCTCCCTGCCCTTCGCCCCCACCCTCCCTGCCCTTCGCCCCACCCTCCCTGCCCTTCGCCCCCACCCTCCCTACCCTTCGCCCCCACCCTCCCTACCCTTCGCCCCCACCCTCCCTACCCTTCGCCCCCACCCTTCCTGCCCTACACACGTACACACACGTACACACACGTACACACACGTACACACACGTACACACACGTACACACACGTACACACACACGTATATACACACACACGTAGGCACATGTATACACACACATGTAGACACACACGCGTAGACACACACACGTACACATACACACGCAGGCACACGTAGACACGCAGGCACACGTAGACACGCAGGCACACGCAGGCACACGTAGACACGCAGGCACACGTAGACACGCAGGCACACGTAGACACGTAGACACGCAGGCACACGTAGACACGTAGACACGCAGGCACACGTAGACATGCAGGCACACGTAGACACGCAGGCACACGTAGACACGCAGGCACACGTAGACACACGTAGACACGCAGACACACGCAGACACGTACACACACGTATACGTAGACACACACGCACGTGTACACACACACACGTGTACACACACACACGTGTACACACACACACGTGTACACACACACACGTGTACACACAAACACACACGTGTACACACACGTGTACACACACACACGTGTACACACACACACACACACACACACACACACACACACACACACGTGTACACACACACACACACACGTGTACACACACACACACACACACACGTGTACACACACACACACACACACACGTGTACACACACACACACGTGTACACACACACACACACACACGTGTACACACACACACACACACACACGTGTACACACACACACGTGTACACACACACACACACGTGTACACACACACACATGTACACACACACACACGTGTACACACACACACACACACACACACACACGTGTACACACACACACACACACGTGTACACACACACACACACGTGTACACACACACACACACGTGTACACACACACACACGTGTACACACACACACACGTGTACACACACATGTACACACACACGTGTACACACACACACACGTGTACACACACACACGTGTACACACACACGTGTACACACACACACACGTGTACACACACACACACACACGTGTACACATACACACGTGTACACACACACACACGTGTACACACACACGTGTACACACACACACACACGTGAACACACACACACACGTGTACACACACACACACGTGTACACACACACGTGTACACACACACACACGTGTACACACACACATGTACACACACACATGTACACACACACACACGTGTACACACACACAAGTGTACACACACACACGTGTACACACACACGTGTACACACACACACACACACACACGTGTACACACACACGTGTACACACACACACACACGTGTACACACACACACACACACGTGTACACACACACGTGTACACACACACACGTGTACACACACACACACACGTGTACACACACACACACACGTGTACACACACACACACGTGTACACACACACACGTGTACACACACACACACACACACATGTGTACACACACACACACACACACGTGTACACACACACACGTGTACACACACACACACACGTGTACACACACACACACGTGTACACACACACACACACACGTGTACACACATGTGTACACACACACACACGTGTACACACACACGTGTATACACACACACATACGTGTATACACACACACACACGTGTATACACACACACACACGTGTATACACACACACACACGTGTATACACACACACACACGTGTATACACACACACACGTGTATACACACACACGTGTATACACACACACACACGTGTATACACACACACACGTGTATACACACACACACACGTGTATACACACACACACGTGTATACACACACACACGTGTATACACACACACACACACGTACACATACACAATGTATACAAACAAACATGTATACACACACACACACAAACATGTATACACACATGTATACACACACGTGTGTATATATACACACACACACATATACACACACATACACTATCCCCAGCACCACCACATCAGCACACCGGTATCCCATGCCGCCCCCCCCCCCCCCCCAGCACACTGGCATTCTCGGCTCCCCACCATTCCCAGCCCCCATCAACACCATCAGCACCCACACATTGGCACCTTCGCACCTCCCCATCGGCACACCCACATCCGCACCCCCACATCAGCAACAAACCCTCCCAAATCAGCACACCGATACAATCACCATCAGTACAGCCACAGCAGCAGTACCACCGCACACTGCCATGGGCCGCGTGGACCACTCCCCACCCAAATGCCACCCCCACACCACAAACATCCCGGGCAACGCCGGGGCTCTCAGCTAGTATATATATATATATGTAACGGTTTTTCTGAACCGGCCCGACCCACCCAATCTCACATTGGCCCCTGTGGTCTAACCGGTCCCCATTACAGTGTGATAGTGTCTGGTGGTGCACCTGTTGGCTACAGGACTCCTGAGTCTCCCGCATGATGGTGTGTGGGGAGGACCCGTCCAGACAGGCAGCTGAGGTAGTGTGCTGAGTCCTACCTATATCCAGTGCAGCGCCTCCACCTCATCAGGGTCCCTGCGTCCGCATGGGGATGGTCCTGTTGAGGAACTCCTCCGTGGTGCTCCCCTCTGCAGAGTAATCCCAGACTCACACACGAGGGTGTCTTTGATCAGATGCATCTTTATTGCTTGAGGTGGGCTAGCTGCCCTCCACAATGGGGTGTACTTAGCCCTCCATCTTCCAGCTGCTTCCCTCTGAAAGGTACGCCTTAGCTTAATAGGTGGGTTCCCTATCCCCGCAGGGATCTCGGCCCTGTGCCAGGTCCCTGGTCACAGTTCTCTCAGGCAGCTTGTCTCTGTCTGCTTTGTGCTGCCAGACTCACAGCTCTGCATTCAGACTACTGCAACAATGTTGCAGACCTCCATGTGCCTCTTACTGACAGAGCAGCACAGCAACAGGAACTCCTCAGCAACAACTCAGAACTACGCAGAACTAACTTTTAGTCACAGTGCTGTGCCTTATGTACTCTGGGGGCTGGCATAACTCTGACATCACTAACCATGGAGTCAGAGTTCATGACCACTCCCATCCATACATAGGGCACCTCACCAGGGTGTGAGGGCAAACCTCCATAATTACTGCTGGCATGCCCACAACTTACCAGGCCTTACTGTCAGCAGGAGAGATGACTGTAGCCATTTTACATGACCGCTACATATATATATATATAATCTATTATAATAATTCAGTTCAGAGTTGTATTCTTGAATGCGGTAATGTTGTGACTACTTGAAGTAAATGGATACTACACTTAGCTGGAGTTGGAACATGTGGTGTGCCCCTTCTGTGTCCTGGAATAAAACCTGAAATTAGTAAAAATTTCAGCAGATGGCAGACAAAATATTTGTAATGTAATGATATGCAAGTAGAGAAAGAAATGAAACAGTTTTAAATTACACCTGTTACGTGTGAACACACAAAACATGTGTCATGTCACCATTGAAATGATTGAGCAAATCAAGATCGAAGAAATTGCTCGAATAATTTTCCTTCCTGACTTTTTTTCCCACCGTAACTCACTATTTCATCAGAAATGTATTTAATAGAATGTTATTGGTCCTGTCTTACATTGAAAAACATTTGGACATGCTGTGTTATGATTGTCTGAGTTTCTCCTTAAATTACAAATGACATCGCAAATGTACATGTTTTTACATGATGTCATGTCTCAAATTCACAGATTTAAAAAATGAAATTGTATGGATATTCTCCATGAGAGGATATGTTATGAGATTATTTGTAGACACGTGAGTCTATCTCAGCTTACTTGACCAAAGTTGACTTATATTTGTTAAGAGAGCTCTTTTGTCTAATGGTCAAAAATGTGCACACCTTTATTTTTTCTAAGCGTTTGAAAAACCGCAAATGTCCAAAATCTGCCACTTCTAATTATGTGTGAATGTTAAGCCAAGGGGTCTGGGATAGTCTGCGTTACAAGGCTTTACCGTTTGTGCTAGAGCGACACAACATTCTTTTGATGTTATTGTTTGGGATGAATATTTGTGAGCTCTCTTCATGTTTGCTCTTTGTTTTTCTTCAGGGGTTATTCCCACATCCTTTTTACCAATACACTGATTTTAATGTATTGTGAGATGCATAAAATAGCAGAATACACCAGGGAAATAGACAGATTAGATTTTTGTGAGCATTTGGCTTCCTTTCCTGGAAGAAAAGGTTCAAAGTAAATGCAATGCTTTATACTATGTTTATCTATCAAAGGTCTCACCTTCCTTATACTGTACTTCTATTAAAAAATGTCATACAGTAGGTGAAGTGGGACATGAAATGGAAAGTACTTGTAATACTTGTCCAAAGTTAAAAATGATTTTGTGATAGGTGAATTTTCTCATAAATTAATTTTGGATTGCTTCACTTACAGTGCATATTTTTTATATTTCTCCTTTTAAAAAATAAATGCACATACAGTATTTCAGATAATCAGAATTGTTGTTTAAAAAAAAGTACAAATATTGCACAATGTATGCCAGAAATGCTGTGATTATGTAAGTTTATGCATGAATATGATGGGATTTGAAGGCATTTCTTTTTTTATATGAAGGAGACTCCACTGAAGATAACCACTCATTTAAGGGTGATCCTCTCCCATAAGCAAATAAAGCTTCCTGCAGCTGTAACTTGTAGAGTACTTTGTAGTTAGTGTGCCTGGTAGACACAATTAGTGCCCAATTCAATATTTCCCTATACTAATTAAATATCATTCTGGATTTGCAATATAGGCAACACTATAAATTAATTAATTATAGTTACATAGTTCAGGGTCAGCTTGATGGCGGTTCCATCGGTGCTGCTGCACCGAGCCCCGCGCTCTTCCCCACAACAATTAAACTGATTGCCGGGGGAGAGTTTGGGGCCTCTGTAAGTGTTTCTTACCTTGTTCAGCGGCAACACCTCCTGTGGCATCCCATTGTTATGGCACTGTGATATCACATGGCGTTGCATTGCCATGCCAATGTGATATCGCATGATACCGCATTGCCATGGAAACATGACACCATGTGATGTCACAATGTCACATGATGCCACACGTCTGCATTGTTAGAAGAGGAAATACCACGCCAGAGGTAAGGGTCCCCACAAAATCCCAATGCACCGAGTGCCGGTCCTGACATTTGCCTGTATTATCAATGCTTTTCCTCCATCAATACTGCATAAGTTGTTATTTTAGTGGTGTCAGCTCCAAAGTATATTGGAAGATTGCAGATTCTGTACCTTTCTGTGGTTTGGAGACTCGGTACTCCAAGGGTTAATACCCATATGTTCCTGACATAGTTACATAGTACAGTACCGACACACTTTATCCGAGTGTGGTCGGTACCGCAAGCCGGGAAATCTCCCGGCTTGCTAGTGGCCGCCCCTCGCGCGTCCAGGGGCTCCCCGAGGGAGCCCTGGTGTCCCGCGATCGCGGGACAGCGGCAGGGGGTTCCGGGGGACCCGGCGGACCCGGCAGCGGTAGGGAGAGCGCCCCGATCGGAGGGCGCTCTTCCGCTGCTTCGGCGCGCGCCCGTCACTCTCGGGCGCGCGCCAGGCTACTGCTGCGGCAGAGAACGGGCAAATGCTCGAATAAACTCTGCCGCAGCAGTACATGAGGTTTAAAAAAGACATATGTCCATCGAGTTCAACCCATGTTAAATTTAAATGACTGATACTTATCCCATATTTATAATTACAGTATTTTGATCCACAGAAAGGCAAACATAAAACGAAAGTTAAACATTATCCAATGATGCCTCTTAAGGTGAAAAATTAATTTCTTCCTTACATATTGGCAATCAGATTTCTCCCTGGATCAAGATCCTTTCCATCTTTACTTATTTGGTATACCCCGGTGTACCTTTCCGTTCTAAAACGACGTCCAACTTATTTGTATTTAAATACAGTAGCTGTTGTATCTGCCATCAGAGTCACATGGCTAAGTAATTCCACACTTTAACTGCCCTTACTGTACAGAACCCTTTGCTTTGTTGCTGGTGAAATCTCTTTTCCTCCAACCTTAAGGAATGACCCTGTGTCGTTTGTACTGCTCTTGGGATGAATAGTTATTTTTACAGTTCCATGTATTGCCCCCAAATATATTTGTATATAGTTATCATATCCAATCTTAGACGCCTCTTTTCTAATGTTAATAAATCAAATTTAGCTGGCCCCTCATCATAATTCTGATTTTCCATCTCCTTTATTAATTTGATGACTCTTCTCTGCACTTTTCCAGTTCAATAATGTATTTTTTTATTGAGTGGTGCTTAAAACTGTATTTCATATTGAAGGTGTGGCATAATTATGCTTACATTCCTTCCACCCATTCCTTTTTTAATGCAAGATAACATTTTATATGCTTTTGCATCTACTGCCTGATATTGGGCATTATTGCTAAGTCTGCTGTCTACAAGCACTCCTAAATTCTTCTCCATTAGGATTGACCTAATATTGCCCCATTTAATTTGTAAGTAGCCTGTTGATTCTTGTTTCTCAAATGAATAACTTTATATTTATCTATGTAACACCTTTTGCCCCCATGTGGGGAAATCTACACTTGTGTTACCGGGTGTGGTGCGTCACCTGATAGGCTCACAGAAGGCCTGAACCTCCGCCACTGGGAGCCTGGGGATACCTGATCCGTCGTCTAACACAGCGCCTCCATCTGTAAGGGTTCCCACCTGAGTGGGATGGTCCTCTTACAGGAACCACAATAATAAAACACGCACACAGTGTATGCTAATAACTGTTTACTATTGTAACTACTAATAATAACTCCGGTACCTGTACCACACAGAATAATGTGTATACACACACACATGGACGTGCACTGGGTGCACACATCAACATAGGTATTCCCCAAAGTACCTTATGTCCAAACCCCACCCACGTGTGTTGGAGATAGCGCTATCCCTGGACGTGTTGGTGCACTCTTTATAGATACCAGCCACGGGTGCCGCTATACACTGAAGTGGATCCGCCTGATCCGACGTGATGTCCTCCTACGTGTGGGGTGACTTCCAGCGTGGATAATATCACCGCAGCTCCGCACCATCTGTACTTTGACGGGGATCCATCTGCAACTGGCCGGCCGCAGTCACTGCTTGGCAGGGCTTCTGAGAAGATAGTCTCTATATAACTCTGGGGGATCTGAGCCCAGACCCAGTAATCAGGCTGCGCACTACTGAGTGGCTTCTAACTTAACCAAATAGCTAAAGGGGCAGAACTCCTCAAGTAGGGCCTCTCCCTGATGCAACCACAAACTGGGGCAATGGTAACTTATCTGGGGCCTCTGGGGGTAACTAGGCCTAGTGCCAGGGGCTATTGCTCCCTGCACACACACCCTAACTCACCCAGCTCCCAGCTCCAACTGACACTCTTTTTAAAAGCTGTCTAAACTGTCATCTCTCACAGCATCACTGGTTGCCTAGCAACATGTAACTGCAGCCTCTCTTAACTGTCTCTATTCAGAACTGCCAGCGCAGGCTCCCTTGAACTGAAAAGGCCTTAATTGCAAATGCAGCCGCCCTATTGACTAAGCCGCAGCATGTAACAATCCCCTGAGGGATACGGGGGCTATACCTATATTAAACTTCATCTGCCATTTACCAGCCCAAGTTTCAGTCTATCCCATTCCTTCTGGAGAGAAATTACACCATCTCTGATTTTACTACACAATTTAGTGTCATCAGCAAATATAACTTTGCACTCTAGGATAGCCTCAAGGTAATTCAGAAACTTGAATTACTCCAATTACAACTTTAGCCCAACCAGAAAAGGTTCCGGTTATGACAACTCCCTATTGTCTATATTTCAACCAGTTTTTAATCTGTGTAAATCTTTTAACAGAGACCAGTTTCTTTTATTTTGTACTCTAACCTCTTGTGTGGTACCTTATAAAAAGCCTTTCCAAAATCTATGAAGACCACATCAACTGTCTTACCTTGATCTAAATTCCTACATACCTCTTCAAAGAAACTAATAATGTTTGACACGTCTAATCTTTATAAATCCATGCTGACTATTACTAATCATTTTATTATCAAAATGGCATTTCTGAATATTTGCTATATCAGATGTATTCCAATTCTGTTACATTCTTTATAATTCTGATATGCTGCCTCTGTCCCTTCTGAATTTAAGAATCTAAATGTCTACCTCTTCCTTTCCATTTCCTCCCCTACCTGTTTATTTAGCCACATTGGTTTAGACTTGTTTCTTTTATATTTATTACCAAATGGTATACACTGATAAGTATACTTATCTAACAATGTTTAAAAGAATGCCCATTAATCTTCCAAATTTTTTCCTGCAAAACTGTCATCCCTATTTATAACCCAATAGATTATTCCTTGGTTTATTAAAATCTGCATTTCTAAAATGTAAAGTCTTTTATTAACCCTTGTGTGACAGGGCCATAACCCTTGTCTATAAGGGCTTCACAGGAATCCTGTCTTTGTCTAATGTCCAGCTGGTAGCTGTTTAATTACAGCTACAGACACCATCTTGCTCACCAGGCAGGTAGGAAAGACTCCTGTTTAATCTGCAGGGGATATCTATAGCACTGAGGAATTGGGTGCTGCCTGAGAGAGATCCCAGCGAACCAGACACAGCAGACCCTGCAACCCACCAAAGGGTGCACCCCATGAACACTAAACCCAGACCCGGAGACTGATGTAAAGAGCTCCTGCTTACAGGTACCTCTTTGAACGTTGAGTCATAGGTTTTAAATCCGGTTTCACACAAATATATTCCACCACCTATTTGACTAATACCTCCATAAAAGGGAACAACCCTCTAAATTAACTGCCCAGTCATAGTCATACATTTCATCCCACCCTCCCCTACTTTTATACAATGCATTTTTTTTTGTATTAATGGTAATTAATGCCACACTCATTAATTTAATTAAAACATCAGTTTGTTTATGAAGAAACTTTTAACAAGGACAAAAGTCCATTTGAATGTACTGTACTTCTAAATTTTTCCAGTTGACATGTATTGGTAATCTCTTTGGGGCCACATCTGAAGGTTTCTTGTGCTTTATACTTTACAGACACTCTGAAGAACAATGGTTCTAAGTGTTCTGAGTTTTGTTGAAACCAGATATGATTACATCTGTTAAAATCACTTCTTACTTAATATGTCATGTTTGGGAAATTCAACAACTGTCAAACTATACGTATTAAAACTGTAGTCTGTCAGTCTAAAGCTGTCTAGTAACAGATTAATGAAAATGATAAAATAGTGTGTCTGACACCAATGTTTAGCAGAAACGATTAAAATAATAATGTGTATAATTGACACACATTTGAATGTTTTATCACAATCAGTAAGTACATTGTATAAAGAAACATGTAAGATACATTTTAATGGAAAGCATGCATCATTTACTGGTAATTTGTCTGAACTGGCTGTGGAAAACATTATACTTATAACAAAAATTGGCACAAATTACATATTGTTATAGATGCATCACCTCTTGAAATGATTTCCATATACTTTTAGATTACACATTTATGGAGGAGCGCATGAAATGGCCATTAAAGATTCAATTTCCTTTCAGTAAAACATAAGTCTTTTCTACTGGCATGCTTGTTATATATTTAGCATTTCTATAAATGCCCATAGGTACTGTACAGTATGTATGATCTCATTTTTATAGGAATTCATGGAAACATGTTAACACTCATGATGGAACTGCAAGCTAAAAGCAGACTGAAGTACTTAAGCATAGAATCCACTGGCTCCCCACAAAACTATGACAATGCACTCGAGCTTGAATTATGAATTATAACATTTCCCTGGGGCATGCCTGGTCCTTTCATAAACACTGTGGCCAACAATGTCCGATTGTGTGCTGGATTTGCGAAGTAGAATATCACTCATCGGAGACCAAATTGAAAACACTAAACTCATTTTCACTGTTGAATTAAACCAGGTTAATTCCCTGATCTATAGAAATAAAACAACTGTACGACTAAGTGCTGTTTTTGGAAGTAATGACTGCATAGCTTTCAACCAAAATCTAGTTATAGAGTATTTCAAGAAACTTAAATATTATATTATTCCCAGTCTACTGCAGCCGTCTTGACCTTTTTACTATTTTTTTTCAAATGTACCTGAACTAGCGGGTCTGTGGGAGGAAGGGGGGTTTAGTCACTACTAGAAAGTTGCGATGCCATATCCCAATGACGTTGTAGCTAAGGGTTGGCAGTTCTCCACGTGTTTTGGTTTTGGCACTCAAATATTTTTTACGTGTTCTGGTTTGGGACATGGTTTGTGTTCTGAGTAGATTTGGTGTTTCTATTTGTTTTGTGTTTTTTTTTTAAAATCAAAATATGAAGAAAACTTCTACATATTCCTTAGCGCTGTACAATAGTGCTGGAGGACAAAAACTATGAAATAACTGTCACGGGAGACTCCTGTGGCGGGTAGGATCTCAGTGGCCGGAACAGCAGGAAGCGAAGTAGGGGTCACAAGCAGGGGTCCGAGGCAGGCGGCAGATAGCGAAGTCAGGTAACAAGCAGGGGTCCGAGGCAGGCGGCAGGTAGAGAAGTCAGGTAACAAGCAGAGGTCGGCAACGAGGAGACTGGAACAGGACAGGCGGGGCAGGACAGGTCCGGGAGCAGGGACTGAGAACGGGGAGCAGGGACTGAGACCGGGGAGCAAAGAAAAAACAGGGACAAGCCAGATTACTAGCAAGGGCATTTACGGTGAACAGACTACAAATACAGGTACAGGAACAGATCATGATCAAAGACAGAGGCATGTGCATAGGAGTCTGACTAGAAGCAAAGGCAATTGAACCAACCAGGAAGCAGAAGCTATAAAGGACAGAGACAGGAGCAACAAGAAGACAGACAGGCAGACAGAGGAACCCAGAGGAAACAGAAGACAGCAGCACACCCAGTGGACAAAGAAGAACTATGGCTAGGCAGGAGGTCTAGGAGACCCTGACAATAACAAACATTAACATACAATGTTACAGTAGGTAATGAGAGCACTACCACACAGAGCTTGCAATCTTAAAGGAAGTGTAAGTGGAAACAAGGTACAGGGGATGAGAAAGTTGGTCTGTTTGTGATAGCTGCGTGTTAATTGAAGGAGTTGGTGTTGGGGAAGAAATAAGTGGTATTGTATGTAGGTAGAGTTGTTAGAGCAGGTAATGTTTGAAGATGGAAACGCTTTGATTTACAAATGTATTGTTTGCGCAACATAAAATAATAACAGTAATAGTATATTTGTTTGTATATTTTATTTTAAATGTATTTCTTTTTCAACAAACCTACATTCATTGTTTCAGCATTGCAGTAACAAAAAGTAATATTGAAGACAAGAATATAATTTTTTTGCTTCTGTAATACAGGTGTATTACATATGTTATATTAAATATATGTTATATAAATATAATATGTTATACATATTAAATATGTGCATTTTCCACACTAGTGTAGATCTCCCTTGCTGTACCTTACCTTTTGGACTCAGATTGATCTTTACTGGAATTTTTGCGAAACTATTTTTTTGTTTTTGTTA
This sequence comes from Ascaphus truei, assembly GCF_040206685.1. Classification (NCBI taxonomy): domain Eukaryota; kingdom Metazoa; phylum Chordata; class Amphibia; order Anura; family Ascaphidae; genus Ascaphus; species Ascaphus truei. Next base: position 29,433,662 of record NC_134487.1, read on the forward strand.
ATTTTGGATTAATAATTTTTTTCTGTTACAGCAATGTAGATTTTTAACAAAGATACACATAATTAGTTACACAGAATAACATAATGCCTATACAAGGGTGAGGGCTGCTGACAGGGGGAGAGCTGAGACAAGTGTCCTGAGCCAATGACCCCGAAGGAGGGAGGGAGAGAGTGGGAGGTAAAGTTGGTATGGAAATCATTTTATGAAGTGTGGGATGGAACTCATGTAAATAGGCATTAGCATATCTCCCAGGGTACCTCAGGTGTGCTCAATTTTCAGCACAGCCATATCGCCCTAATTTATTTGGAGTGATGTTGGGATATATATACAACTGGAATTCTACTAAATTGGAATCTCTCCACCTCTCTCTTCCCCCCACCTCTCTCTTCCCCCACCTCTCTCTTCCCCCCACCTCTCTCTTCCCCCCAACTCTCTTCCCCCAACCGGGTTATATGCATTTATAGATTTGGATTAATCTTCTTAGATTTTTTGTACCCAATCTGCAGATGGATTTGGAGGGGTGGTGGAGGGGAATCGGATTTAGTCTAAAAAAACAGGAAAACCCCATAATCAGGTTTGGACCAGTTTGCCCATATCTACTGAAGAGGCCACATCCGGTGGCTGAAAGAAGAAGAGGATAAATAAGAAGCTTACAAGAAAAGCTTGGAATATATTTTTGTACATTTTGAGAGAGCAGGGGGAGCATTGGCATTGGATTGTTTTTCTGGTTTGGGGTAGGGTTTTTTTATTTTGACATCGGGCATGGATTTGTTTTATTGTTTGTGGTGGGGTTTTTTATTTTGCTATTGTGTTTTAGATTTAGTTTTTTTTTTTTTTAATGCTCATCTTTATTGGATTTGTTCCTGGAGGCTTGAAGATGAAGGTGGCCTTTATCCCGAATGGGCTAAGCAATCACATTTTTTTACAGGTCAACATTGATTGTCAATGTGGCTATTCAGGCCCGCTTTGAGGACCTAAGTAGCCCAGTGACAATCAATGGATTTAAAGGTTTTTTTTTATCATGTGATTTAAACATATATAAATATATTATATATATATAAATATATTATATATATATATATATATATATATATATATATATATATATATATATATATATATATATATATATATTGTGTGCTCATTTGCATGTCATTTCCCAGAATCCCTTGCTGCAGTGGAATCACTGTATGCTAAGTGATTATGGCGAAAAGCATTGTTGCAGACCTGTCTAAGACAAGTGAATGTGCTCACAAGTGATCTTTTTATTTGAGATATATATATATGCAATATGTACAATAGAGGACTGCGCTATTGTATGAAATGCCAGAAAACGATGGTATTAGTTAATATTGATTAATTAAAAAAATGTAATAAAATCTACAATGAGTAGAATGCTATGTCAAAAAAATGGATATATACCAAAAATGCACAACAATCAATGTCTAACAAGTAAAAAAATATAAATAAAAATAAAATACGTGGTGCTGTGAACCTTCCTTTGTCTGCACAATGCAGATAGTCCTATGGAGTCCAAACAAATGTATCCAGTATTTGGGGAGTGTAAGTAGCACTATCAGGAAAAACAGGCAGCTTCTTTAAAAGGGTGCAACGACCTCCCTCTCCACCTGCATAGAAAAAAGAAAAGAAGCGCCAACTTTTAGGCAATGCACCCGACAGCATCCGTCCTTTGCACAACCAATTGAAATCCTCCACACAGTGTGGCATTGGAGTTGGCCTCAATACAGCTCCTACACGCTCCGGCCGTAAAGCGGGCATGCAACGTAATGATGTAATGTCGTGATGTACGTCCCTGACGCGTTTCATCACAACAAATGTAACTTTATCAAAGGGAATGTTCGTGAACAGAAATGACTAGATATATATACTGGAGTGTCTATAATCCAATTGGTGAGTCATTAATATAAGCTACGCCCCTGCAAAGAGCAAATATGTAATTTGAATATGTATAACTTAAATTTCATATAGAAAATTGATTAACAGGGCACCCCAGTATATACTAGTGACATAACAATAACCTCAATATGAATAATAGCAACATTTAACATAATTAAAATAAATTAAAAACATATACCACTATAAATAACTATATATAATATATAAATGTATTAAGCTCAATAATTCTATAACGTATAAAGGCTAAAAATAATAAGTAATACATACAATTCCTCAAAATATATTATATCAACAATATCTCCCAAATATACATTTAATAATATATTAAAACCTAACGATATCAATCCAAAAAAAAATAATATTTTTTAAATTCATTTTAATTATGTTAAATGTTGCTATTATTCATATTGAGGTTATTGTTATGTCACCTGGGTTTTGCGGTGCACGGGGGCAGCAGCAGCATGAGGAGGATGCGGCAGCCGTGAATATTTTTTTTTTCTATAGCAGGATGCCGGGGAGGTCAGAGCATGCCGGGGGCGAGCTTAGTACCGGGGAGAGGATGTGCTGATCTAAGAGGTGTGTGTGTGTGTGTGTGTGTGTGTGTGTGTGTGTGTGTGTGTGTGTGTGTAAAACGGGCTGGTGGGGGGGTGGGTGTGAAAAACGGGCTGGTGGGGGGTGGGTGTGTAAAACGGGCTGGTGGGGGGGTGGGTGTGAAAAACGGGCTGTGGGGGGTGGGTGTGAAAAACGGGCTGGTAGGGGGGTGGGTGTGAAAAATGGGCCCTGCTGACATGTGAGGGGCAGGGGGGGAAGTGATGTGAGGTGCAGGGGGGGAGAGAGTGATGTGAGTTTCAGGGGGAGGGTGTGATGTGAGTTGCAGGGGGGGAGAGAGTGTCATATTGAGGGGAGGGGGAAAGAGTGTCATATTGAGAGGAGGGGGAGAGTCATATTGAGGGGAGGGGGAGAGTGAGTCATATTGAGGGGAGGGGGAGAGTGTGTCATATTGAGGGGAGGGGGAGAGAGTGTCATATTGAGGGGAGGGGGAGAGTCATATTGAGAGGAGGGGGAGAGAGTGTCATTTAGGGGAGGGGGAGAGAGTGTCATATTGAGGGAAGAGAGACATGGGGGGGATGCTGAATTGTGGGGTGGATGCTGACATGGGATGCTGACTTGGGGGGGGGCTGCTTACATGGAATGGGCTGGAGGGATGTGGAGGTGGTATTGTGTGTTTGATGTGGAGGGGGGTATTGTGTTTGATGTGGAGAGGGGTATTGTGTGTTTGATGTGGAGGGGGGTATTGTGTGGGTGAGGGGGAGAGATGGGGGTATGAGAGATAGATGGGGAGTATCGTAAAGGTTGATAGTGAGGGTTTCTGGGATATGAGGATGATGATGATGACGACGACGACGACGACGACGACGACGACGACAATGATGATTTAACCAGTGCGGCCCAAAATGTTTTTTTCCTTGGAGCAGTTCGGCCATTCTCACTTTACGAGTTGGGCAGGCCTGTCTTAGGGCATCAATCCCTTCTGTGTGTTGAATATTAGTGTATAGACTGGTTACATCTAATGTATCCATAGTGAGTGTGGCAAAATCACCTTGGAAGTCTGATTTTTTATTCAGAAAATGTGTGGTATCCTTAATAAAGCTAAATATGCTTAAAACTGGTTGGAGGTAGGTATCCACAAATTGGGAAAGTGGCTAACATTAAGAGTCCCTGGCCGAGATGATAGGCCGCCCGGTGGATTTGCAAGTGCTTTACGGACCTTGGGAAGAGTATAGATGAAGGGGATCTTTGGACACCTTTGAATAAAAAGTGGTAGTATTCACATCCAGTTGTTAGTGAAACCCAGTTGGATGATGGCATCTAGCTCTTTCTTAAAACAAAATGTGGGGTTTGATGTCAGGGGCAAATAACAATTCAGAGAGTTGTCTCTTAATCTCAGTACAATAGTCTGTAATGTGCTGTACAACTATGCCACCCCCCTTATCTGCAGGTCAAATGATTATCTTTTCATTTTTACTAGGTGATTTAAGAGCTCTAAACTCACATATTCATGTTGTTGTAGCGTCTTTTGAATTTCTTAAAGTATTAATCAGTATCATTTTTGATCAGTCTCATAAAGGTGGTAATTGAGGCCTTGTAGCTTAAAGGGTCAAATTTGCTTTTAGCGTGGAACACAGTAATAGCTTTAGGGAGAGATGGTATATCAGTCTGTCTGTTGCTGAAGAAATCTTTAAGTTTAAGTTGTCTATGCAATCTATATGTAACGGGTTTTCTGGACTGGCCTGACCCACCCAATCTCATATTGGCCCCTGCGGTCTAACCAGTCCCCATTACAGTGTGATGTCTGGTGGTGCACCTGTTGGCAACAGGACTTCTGAGTCTCCCGCATGATGTTGTGTTGGGGATTGCCAACCCAGACAGGCAGCTTAGGTAGTGTGCTTGAGTCCTACCTATATCCAGTGCAGCGCCTCCACCTCATCAGGATCCCAGCTTGAGCTTGTGGATGGTCCTGGTGAGGAACTCCTCTGTGGTGCAGCCCCCTGCGTAATCACTCCACACTTACACACGGGGGTATCTTTCAACAGGAACATCTTTATTAGCACGGTGGGCCAGCTGCCCTCCACAATGGGTGAATTTAGCCCTCCATTGTTCACCGTACTTCCCTTTGAAAGGTATAGTCCTTCTAATGTAGGGATTCCCTATCCCCGCAGGGATATCTCCCTGTGACCAGGTCCCTGGTCACAGTTCCAAACACTGTCCTTCTAACAGCTTCTTAACTCCTCCATAACTCAGCAAACAAACTCTTACTCTCTACTTCCAACTCGCTACTACCTCTAACTTTTTGGTCAGTGCTGTGCCTTATGTATCCTCTGGGGCTGACACAACTCTGACATCACTAACCGTGGAGTCAGAGCCTGTGACCACTCCCATCCATACATAGGGCACCTCACCAGGGTGTGAGGGCAAACCTCCATAATTACTGCTGGCATGCCCATAACTTACCAGGCCTTACTGTCAGCAGGAGAGATGACTGCAGCCATTTTACAGCATGGCTACATATATAATGCAGTTTCCCAGTCAAAGGGATCCTGATGTACTGTTGGTATAAAAGACAATCCCTTATTCAGTACAGATGTTTCAGTAGGACTAAGTATATAGTCAGAAAGATTATAAATTAGATTATTTAGGTTCCCCGTGATTTGGTCACCCCCAGAATCTGGTGTTTACCCCTATGCTTCTTTCCCACTCTCCTATTATGTTTTGGGGTGTTTTACATAGTTACATAGTTACATAGTATATGAGGTTGAAAAAAGACTTCCGTCCATCAAGTTCAACCTATGCTAAATTTAGACAACAGATACTTTATCCTATATCTATACTTATTGATCCAGAGGAAGGCAAACAAAAAACCCCATTAAGGGGAAAAATTAATTCCTTCCTGACTCCAAGAATTGGCAATCGGATTAATCCCTGGATCAACATCCTTCCCATGTTTACTTATTTGGTATATCCCTGTATACCTTTCCCATCAAACAAGACGTCCAACCTTTTTTTGAACAAATCTATTGTATCTGTCATCACAGTCTCCATATGTAATGAATTCCACATTCAAACTGCCCTTACTGTAAAGAATCCTTTACTTGGTTGCTGGTGAAATTTCCTTTCCTCCAACCTTAAGGGATAGCCTGAGTCCTTTGTAGTCTGGTAGTCGGCAGAGGCTGGTGGGCTCTAAACAAAGGAAGGCCCCTGTGCTGACTATCAGAGTAGTCTGAATCGCTTGCTGCAAAAGTATAGTCAGTGTCAGGTGGCCTAGGATCCTGTGATCTAGTCCATTGTAGCCAGCTGTATGTCTTGTGTTCCTTGTACTCCTGTTTAACTACCTTATATTTATATTTTTTTAATTTAAGTATTCCTTCTCTACATGTCTGTTTATTAGTCTCTAATTTTTTTAAGCCATACATCAGTGGTTTTAGCAGTTGTCAGTGTGGTAAGGTGCATAGTTTACAGTTCAAAAGTATCTGCTCTGACAATGTCCAACTCTTTACCAGACATCTCTATCACAAGCAACATCAAGTCCAGGGAACACTTATTCAATATTTGGCACCACTTTTTACAAACTTCAGCATTTATTGGCTGGCAATTATTGGCTGATCCTTGACACGGAAACCACGTGGGATAAGTTTCTTTTTGTGGTATCTAGAAAGAGCCAAACCGTGTAAATATAGCTCAATATAGCTCAACATTATCACCCAGCAAACAGCACTTCCACTGCAGCAAGGGATTCTGGGAAATGACATGCAAATGAGCACACAGTGCCACCTTTTATCTCATGCTCACATTACATGAGCAACCCTTAGTCAATGCATGCTGCTTTAAACACAGCTTTTAAGCAAGGACTTGGGAGATGCAAAGTCAGTTAACCCACTCACAGACATGTTTCAACCTTGATGGGTATCATCAGTGTGAGGTTGGCTCGCTGACATTTGCTCAAATGAGATAAGAGTAGGTAATCACCACGACTATTAAGGTTATGGTGGGTAAAAAAAGGTGGCACTGTGTGCTCATTTGCATGTCATTTCCCATAATCCCTTGCTGCAGTGGAAGTGCTGTTTGCTGGGTGATAATGGTGAAAGACAGGGTTGCAGACCTGTCTAAGACATGCAAATGAATATACAGGAATATTTACAGTTGCTATATATATATATGTGTCAAATGGAATGCTACTGAGCATGGTCAAATATATACAACAAAAGACAAAAATATCCAATGCTACATCCAATATGACAAAATACATAGTTACAGTAAATACTTCAATATTAGTATTGTCATGAGTAAGGGTCATTTAGTAAAACCCTTTGGCCAAAGCATTATAAGCCTGCAGCCACTTCACGTCAAGACTAGTATAAAGGTCCTAACACTACCTATGAAAATTCTCATTTACCTCTGCTGGAGGGAGAATGGTCTCAGCAGACCTGTCCTGCACAGGTACATGGAAAAACCTGCTACTTTAAAAGTGGGGAGGGGTGAACTTAAACACTGGGAGCAGGAGCCACCAACCTCCAAACAACTAGTGAATTTAATATCTGTTTTTGGTGCCTGATGCACAGTGAGATAAAGTGGTCACAAGGAGCTGACACCGGGATTTAAAACCAGACTCCCTTGCTTCAAACTCAGTGTTGTTGCCTCCAGAGTAAGTGCCTTTACCAACTGATTGATTCTTACAGTAGCAGACATTGCTGCACATATTTAGGCCATGTGTTAGTGCTTAATATTTAACATACAGGTTATCGCTTCACCACTTAAAACAACGGTAACACTTGTTTTCCCCTTAACGCATGCGTGATGTTTTCTGTTTTTAATCTCCTTTGCACATACGTTATTGGGTGCAATAACGTCTGCCACATCTTCATGACATGAACAACATTTATTTATATTAGCACACACAATCCCAGCAAGCTCAAACATCCACACAATTTTGACTATATGTAATGTCACATAGAGTGCCACTGGGCTGTGGCAAGTGAATATAACAAACGACAGGGGGTGCCCAGTGCTACATCCAAATGACAAAACATACATGGTAATAATTACAAGAAATAATGCTTCAGTACTAATAATAATGCTAATACTAATAATAATAAAATATGTATTTTTAGTTAGATATTTTGGCCGAAGCATCATAAACTTGCACACCAAATCATCAAGGTAAACCATAATAAGTGCAAGTCCTACACTACACTGCATCTGTTCCCTATACCTCTGTATGAGTGGGAAGAAACATAATAGATTCCTTACCTGCAGCAAAATGAGAAGAACAACATTTATTTATATTGTTTCAGGTTTCAGTATACAAACAATACAACTACATTAGTACAATGTGTAAATTGCATATTTTATGTCTGAAGGAGAAAAATAATACAAAAATATGTATATTATTCAATCATCTATAGTGTAACCTTAAAAGTAAACATATCTACTAAGACTGGACATCAGACTATGCAATACACAAAAGGAAAGTTTAAAATTGGAGTCTACAAACAGCAATGAGTAGGTACAAAAAAAACAAATTATGGCATTATAAGGATAGGATGGAATCAAGTAAGCATACCGGTACAAATAAAAAAAGATTACTAAAGTAATATAGTTTACTGATTGATCGCTACCTGACCCATGTTATCCTATTAAAGGAAGATTATAGTGACAGAAAAGCCTCTGATATATTTCAGAGTAATAATCCTCCTCAGGATCAGGAGAAAAATATCTCAGTGAAAATGAATCCACATTTTTTCTACAATGCATACTTGTACTTCGTCAAGGGGATTCTGGGTGTAAGGAATGGACAACACAAATCTAAATTGTCCACTAACTGTATAATAAGACGTGATAGCTCATTTGATTGTTCCACTTTAATAACCTTTATAAGATTACACCACTGAAAAGGCAGTAAAAGGTGAAAAAGATGAAGCTTAATAAAGACTAAGGGGGTTATGCACAAAGCAGTGATAAGTGTTTTTAAGTGAGATAAATGCTTTATGGCGCAATTTATGGCACAATTTTTTTAGCAATGACTGTGTTTTGATGAAAAAAAGCCTTTTAAGAGCGATACTGCAGTGTTATCACTGCTTTGTGAATCGCGCTGCACGCAATATCGAGAAATAAAGGCATTTATCTCACTTAAAAACACTTATCACTGCTTTGTGCATAACCCCCTAAGAACACTGTGGCTGATCTTATTTTGCATATTTGCGGCATGAAAGGGACTTTCTAATAACTAAAGACATTCTGCTTTCAAAACATGGATAAACATGTAATGATGTACAGAATATATAGAACATTGAAGTTACATACTGTACGTATATTCCTCTAATAGCCCCAAAGCCAGGGAAAGGCATAATCTAATTTAAACAGGAAGGCATTGTCTACTCTTGTTTTGTCTCTATTTCAGGTTGAAATATTCCACTTTTAATCTCTAGTGAGGATTTTTTAAATACTATATAACTTTATGTGATGTTGTTTTTTGGAGGGCTATGATTATGTTAATCCACCCCTCAGTTAACACTGCTGATACCTAATTAATAATGCCTTTACACCAATAAGGTACTCTTTATTCAAATTCATTGTATCTGAAATCGCCAGGTATTTAGTGCATTAGCCTTTAAATAGCACACAACAGTATATACAATCACCCCTGATGAAGTATCTATCGATACAAAACGCGTTGGAAGTAGATTGTGTGCTATCTTCTTCATTTCTATACTTTAGCTCTTCATTGTTCTATATCGTCTAATTCTATTACATTCTATTGAAATCACTGAGAAAGCGAGGTTGCTTTTTACACCCCAATAACACCTGCGGCGGTAACAGGTGATTAAGCCTTCTCTCTGCCACGAGGGCACAGACACGTGAAATCGAGCACTGAGGACCGGGAGCGAGTGCAGTCCCTAACCGGATCTTAACTACAAACTGTGGTGCAACAGTTGACTCAGTCCTCTTCTCACCACGAGGACGCTACTACGTGGTATTCAACGCTGAGGACCAGGAGCGGGTGCAGTCCCTAACCGGAACCTGATGTGTATCCATTGGTAGAAAGACATCTGGCTGGAGTGACGATCAGAGGTACAACTTCACCTGTAATCAAACCTACCTTTCATCATGTTTGAAGTCTGACTGTTCATCTTCCCCCCAAGTCGAGGGTGGGTGCCTTCCCTATCGGCGCTACACTTCCTTGGAGTACTGACATTCTCTACATTGCTTTACGAATAAGCAACTCTACCGGGAGCAGCTTGTGATCTGGTAACTCTGAATCGTTTTGAAAGCTGCATTATTACTATATTTTAGTCACATTGTTATTTGTGTGCCTATTACCCTTGCTACTGCTTGATTGGGCACTGCACTAGTTTGAAGTGCTTTTTAAACTTATTCAAAATATTGATATTTTCATAAATTTTAGTATGTGATTTCATGCACTGATATTTTCTTTAATCGAACAGTGGGAGCTACATCAGCCCAGCTTTGGGGTAGCACTATGTAACAGGGGACTTATCCCTGTTCACAAATCTGCCTCTAATCCAGCAGTGTGGTGGTTAACTGCTGGTAGGCAATTAACTAACACCACCTGGATGATTACAGGTGTTAGAAAAAGCCTCCTCTGAGACAGGAAGAGAGATTCCTTAGTCCACAACTGGGCCGAACCAAGGAAGGACAGATGTCTTGAGCGGCAAGCTGACAACAAGACAAAGGGGACAAGATTCTAAACCTGGAGTCTGACATTCCCTTAGCACACAAGGGTGTGGATCCAAGAGAGCAGAGAAGCTTCCCCTACAGCAGCCCAGCTAACAGATAAGACTTTTTCGTATAAGGCTATTATCTATGTCAATGTATATTGATAAATGTCTCTATGATTTGGGCTGGTGAATCGCTGGGTTAACCATGCAGTTAAAGAGAACTGGATCACAAGTGTATATATACTCCAGAGTGGAGCGGATTTTGTTTGCTGATTTACATGTTTGCTGTGTTTAAAGCAACAGGCGCATTAAAGCCTTATTTTAATTTCACCTTAAAACAGTCTCCATTGCGTACCTTACACGTCTCTAACACACTACTATAACTGTCTACTAGCAGACCTCCATGGGATATATATTTTTGTTGATTATAACCTTGAAAGTACTTCAAGCACAAAGTAATATCTGTATTGAGGGCTATGAGTTTACTGAGGTCAGGTTAGAGTAAATAAAACACAGGTTTTTCTGACATACGCAAGTAAAAACAAGGTAAAGCACAGCAAATAAAGTAGACGCAGAGAGAAAGTAGTTTAACAAGTGACCTGGCAACTTAGTACTTCTAATCTTTTAAAAGATAAAGACATTGGATCATACTTACTAAGCAGTGTTATGTCGTTAGTCACCTTAGGTGCTAGAATACATTACAGCCTGTTCAAGTAAATGGACTGTAAGCATCTTCCTGTGCCAGAAAGTGTCTCATGGCAGAAGACTGCTTATTAGAAATGGTTCTCTATCCAGAAGAGGGTCCGGGACATTTAAACAATGCAGGGATATACCGGCACCCCATACCGGGGCCTGTAACTCTGGAAGCAGGGTGTCCCCGAGGCTGAAATTAATGTGGTTCAGCTCGGGAGACCCGGGGCTTCAATACTGTGTTTTTACAATAAAATAAAAGCAGCTTCTTTACCTTAGCTGGGGTAGTTGCCCCGGGGAGGGTGGTTAAGCCTCCCGGGTTGGTAGCGGGAGGGGGATTAACGCCTTAATTACTATAGTGGTTAATAACCGCTCAGTGCCGCTCCAAACAGTTTCCAAACAAATCTAAAAGACAAAAGACAGAAGAGCATGCCCCATAGTGTATTACCTTTAATACATTGACTAGGTTGGAGTAACCTTAAAAATGCACACTCACAAACATTCATGATAAAATCATAGTGTGGAAAAACCTGACAACATGTGGGTCTAGCTGCTGGGCTGTGATGTAGGACAGCAGTGTGCAAAGTGGGGGGTGCTGAATTTCCCTGAGGCATTTAAATTAAATGCTGTGGGATCGCGTGAGGCCTCTGCAAGTCTAAAACTTACCTTGACTCGGCTGGTGTCACTCGTGTCCATGAAAACGCGATGTCAAATGACGCAGCGGTTCGTGTGACGTGACGTCACATGACCCTGTGGCGTCATTTGATGCCGCGCGAGGTAAGGACCCCCTTGCAGAATGCAGGAAAGCAGGCAAGGTGGGCGCAGCAAAAAATATTTGCTCGCCCCCGTTGGAGATCAGATGAAACACCTCACTGCCACAACCTCAGGCAATCGGATAATCTAGGAGCACAGGGGTGCTCCGGCGACGCCACAGGGAAATCCGTGCCCAGTGTCATACGTAAATTTACAGTGCCGGCAAACAGCGGAAAGCAAGAGTCCTGTGTGTAGTCTGCAATCGGGGGGTGGGGGGGGGGTCTAAGCACAGTACGTCAGAGCGACTGCTGCTAGAGCATCCAATGAGAATGGCCCTATGCGTTTCGTCACATAGTAAGTGACTTCCTCATGGGAATATGGAGACATTCTATTCAAGGTCCATATATACATATATATATATATATATATACACCTGGAACACCTGCCACTAATTTCAATCACAGGTATTAGTTCACAATTTGATTTTTTTCCTTTTAAAAGGTGCATGGACATATAAAAACAATGACATATTTTAATCAATTACCACAAGATAAAAACATGAATACATTCTAGAATATATGATATTATAAAAGAAATAAAAGATATAATAAATGAAGAGAGAAGAGGTAACAATAAATAAATGAATAAATTGTATATACAACAGTATGCAACTAATTACAACATGCATGTGATCAAGTCTTGAAAATTAACCCTTCACACATGCATGTTCTGACTGGCATAGACTACAAAAAGCATTAAAAACATAAACTTGAATTATTGTATACACATTGCATCAGTAGAGTGAACACTCAGACAGGGTGTACAGACCGAAACCGTGTTCTATATACTACCTATTTATTACAAATTATATAATACAGTGAATATTAATTATTGTGTAATAAATTTGAATATATATTAAATATAAAATATCTATATATTTAGTGCATGTGTATTGTGCATATAAATATATGACAACTGAATTGTGAATGTGATTATTAAATAAATAAATAAATAATTTGCGTGTGTTGATAATAACATTAATTAAACGATAGTGCTGGTATCAGACACTCATATATATATATATATATATATATATACATCAACATCTATTATTATCTATATCTATCTATCTATCTATCTATCTATCTATCTATCTATCTATCTATCTATCTATCTATCTATCTATCTATCTATCTATCTATCTATCTATCTATCTATGTATCTATCTATCAATAGATATAGTTATAAAAAATCCCCGGGCGCTATCTCTATCTGTGATAAGCAGTATGTCTATAAATGACTAAGAAGGAGTAAAAATGGTGTGATACAGCCTTTCAGTTATTCGTAACTTTCTTGCGTTGTCCTTGTATGACTCGAAACCCCAACAGGATTTATCCAGAACCCTTAACGGTTATAGAACACAGGGAGAGATGGGGGAGCACAGTATGAGGGATGGTAAATAAAACTTGTATTTCCTATAGAAGATCAAATGTGGTGTAACATCCCAAGAGTGATTTTCAGGAAAGCGCCATGTATAAAATCTAAACTGGCCCCCAGTGTTTTTAGAAAAAAAGAAGCACCAAGGACCAAGGACCAAGGACCAAGGACCAAGGACTCAGAGTTGGTTGCCTCCACCAATAGGTTTCTACGGGTGTTTCAGCTGTAAGGCATGCAAGCAGGTATCAAAGGGGACAAAACGGAGTTCACCTCCAATGTCACAAAAGAGACGTTTAAGATTAAACAAACTATAACCTGTCGCACAGAATATACCATGTATTTACTGTCATGCCCATGTGGACTCCAGTACATGGGCCGCACATCAAGACCTTTGAGGGTCCGCGTGCTGGAACACATGGGAAACATAAGGAAACAGGTCATGACACATAGCGTTTCTAAACATTTCAGCCTGTTTCACGAAGGCAACCCAGGAGTCTTGACTTATAAAGGAATAGAAAAAGTAGATAATCACTGGAGAGGTGGAGACAGGCTACGTAAGTTATGCCAAAGGGAAACTTATTGGATTTATAAATTGAAGACAATAACCCCCAGAGGTATTAATATAGATATAGACCTGGGGCTTTTATGTAGCCTGTCCACACCTCCATTTTTCTGCATGAGATCACGCATTATACCACTTCCCAATACCAACTCTGGGGAAAACTATTAATCCTTAGATTTGATTTTACCTTACTCACTCAATTTATATCTGTCCCTCTTTTATAGATACACTGACTGAGGCCCAAAGTGCTTATTTCAATTCATGGACTTTATAAATATGAGACATATCTGAGACACTCTCTTTTTTTTTTTTTTCATTTTTTATTGTTACAATTTTGGACAATTTTTTTGTATTTTTTATATATTAGGTGTGATTTTTATGAGTATGTTTTATTAGTTGTTCAGCATTAACATTGTACATTTTTCAATCAATTATGATATTAGATATTGGACCTAGTAGTTTTAAGACATATCTTTTTCCCATTTGTATAAGTATCTATTGAAGTACTTGAATTATACATCCAAAGTGTCTACTGACACTTTACTGAACACTTTTTACCATTCTTATGTTCATTATTCTGGAGGATATTCATACTACCTCGAATACACATTGTGGGCTCATATTCCCACTCATTTTAAGCCCATACACACCTTGGGATGGTCTTTTTAATTTTTTTAATTATTTATTTGTGGAAATCAATTCCACTTGCAATCGCACTGAAGACTAGGGGATATGCGGCGTCAGCCGCCAGGACAATAGCGCAAGGTGCATGCGCGACCTGATAGAAAGAAAACAAGCTGAGAATAGGGAGGACGTCACTGAACATCCATTACGAGTGACGTCTTTGGAACTCCCCACAGGATGCGCGCGCATCTACAAAGATGGCGGCGCTCCGTCGCGCGGAGATGACCGTTCAGTATCAGAAGATCAGAGTGTTTGGCCAGAGATCGTATAAAACGGCCAGCACTCTGCCATTAAACACCATTTGAGCCTGAGGAAGCCCTGTATAAGTGAAATGCGTTGCTCTACATCCAGAACCAGTTGCAGCCATCACAGAGGAGAAAGAGGTGACGTGGTATCCCCTAACCCGGACGTGGAGTTCAGGGTTCCCTCACCACTTACCACTTAATGACTCCCCTTGCTGTTTGCACCTTTCATAGGGGCAAGTAGTTGCTTCTTTGTTTATAGTTTTTATTCATTTATTTTTCTTTGTGTATCTTTGTTTTTGATTTATTAAAGTTCATGTTCCTAGACTTCAGTGTCCTATAGTCTGTATATATACCCCGAACATCAGAACACAGTAAGTACGCATCTCCTACTAAAAGAATACACACATTGTTTACCAACAGTAAACACAGGATCAACACGTTCATCAATTGTCAAACCACTCATGTCATTTACGTGATTACATGTGGGTGTAAATTCAGATACGTAGGCAGAACTGTCAGATCATTGTATGTTAGAATTTCTGAGCATATCAGACCAATAAACAAACATGATTTATTCCACCCGGTAGCTAAACATTTCTCCCAATGTCCGCTTGGCGGGTTAAAGAATTTTACATTTTTTGGCGCAGAACACATTGCTGCTCATGTAAGAGGAGGTGACAGATTGAACCGTCTAAACAAAAGGGAAATGTCATGGATTTTTTCTCTTAACACTTTGCAACCATATGGAATGGGAATGTGGAATGGGAATTGAAACATTTTCTTCATGACTGATTTATTTGCATTTTCATATTCTTCTGTTCCCCATCCTGTTCCTTCCTCCACACTCTCACCCCCCATTCCCTACCCACACACTCTCCCTCCCCCCTCCCCTCCTTCTCCCCCCCTTCCCTTCCCCCCCTTCCGTTCCCCCCCCTTTCCCCTCCTTGTCCCCTTCCCTCTCCTCCCCCCCCTCCCCATCTCCAGTCCGTCCTATCCCCCCTTTCTTCCCCCTTCCCCCCCCCTTCCTTTCCACCGCTTGTTCCCTCCTTGTATTTACTTAAGGCTTTAGAACATACCCATTAACCATGTGTTGATAGATTTATCATGTTGTACTATCATTACGGACTATATTATTGAATGTAAAACTGTGATCTTTTATGTGGTTACTAATATTGCTTATCCCCTTAGGGGTAACATCGATTTTGAAAATATCTCATTGTCTCTATATACAATTTATTCCATGTAATCGAGTATATAAGTACATTAACAAAATGGATTTATTGCTTTAACAAAACACATTGTGTGCATTTATATAATTCTTTGTTTTTAACAATGACCTCATCACTAACACATTATTTTGTTTTTCTTATTATTATATACATTGTCTGGGTAATTAGATACATACATGTTGTTGATGATAACTATGTGGTCATTTTTATTGCATCATATTTTAATTGACATCAAGGTTGTGGATGTCTGATGGTATGCACCTGTTGCTTGTTCATTGAGCAAGGTACACAGGTGTGGCAATCTGTACAGACTATAACTGGGTGTCTTTTATGCAAGCGGATCACTCTTTGACAAAGGTCTTGCAGGCTGAAACGCGTCAGAGGATCCGCTTGCACCTTGTGAGAATAAAGCTTTTTCTACATTCACACATCAGCCTTCATTGATTCATTATGGCTGTGTGGCGGTCATAACCCCTTCGGGAGGATTTCTGCAGTGCTGTCTACATCGCCTGCAAGCCGAGCTGCTGGAGATCACTTGCTGTTCCTGTGGATGAACCCGGAAGCCTTGCTGTTGGCGCCGGTCAGGTGACCACCCACCGCGTTGGAGCGGATGCAGGATTGGCGGTGAAGAGGACATTGGCGTTTCACACTGCTTGGGTGCCATATCTATCCCATAACCTATGCTACATCAAGCCGAGATCTGCTAGCAGGAGCAGCTACACTACCGACACACTTTATTAAAGTGTGGCCGGTTCCGCAAGCCGGGAGATTTCCCGGCTTGCTAGTGGCCGCCCCTCGGCGTGCCGCGCGTCACCGACGCGTGGTCACGCGTCATCGGGAGCCTGCGCCCCCTGCACGCGCGTTCAGGGCTCCCCGAGGGAGCCCTGGTGTCCCGCGATGTGGGGGACGGCGGCAGGGGGTTCCGGGGGACCCGGCGGACCCGGCAGCGGGAGGGAGAGCGCCCCGATAGGAGGGCGCTCTTCCGCTGCTTCGGCGCGTGCCCGGCACCCTCCGGCACCCTCCGGCGCGCGCCAGTTTACTGCTGCGGCCGAGAACGGGCAAATGCTCGAATAAACTCGGCCGCAGCAGTACATCATTCCAGAGAGGACAGGCACAGTGTCAACAAACCCAGAGTCAGTTACATGAGTCTTTTTATCTCAACTCTTTGGTGCTCGAAATGAGCCAGTTGCTGGAAAAGACATCACATATATTATACTTATTCTGTCTGGGGTTGACCATGCTTTTTTCCCATGAATTTATTAATTAAATCAGCAGGACTGTACCACTTCTTAGCGCCTGGTGGGTTAATCACTGATTCACCCGTTATATACATCAGAACACAGGAGGTCCAAAAGATACTTTTACAAGTGTGTATTTGTTGTTATTATTTATCCATTCCTCCCATCCCTTCCCTCACCCAGAATACCAGGTGACCTCTAGATATACTTCTTGCATTCAGCTGTAATCCCTGACTAGGCCGTGTGAGTGAGATAATATTATTATTATCAATAGTATTTACTTGTGATAACATATCATTTCACAGTCTCCCCCTGTGTTGCAGTTAAGATTTGCATATATATACCTAAGGAGTCTAGAGCTTAAATAGCTCTGAATATTTTTATGTTTACAAATTAATTCATTATAATTATGTTGCATCATGAGGAACAATAAACTAATTAATAGTCATTGCTTTGGTTCCACGTATTTTAAATTGTTTTTATTTATATGTGTCATTTTAAATTTATTTTTAAATCAATTATAGTTTATTATTTTAAGTTCTGTCATGTTATGTATTTGTGTGGGTATTATTTTGTAAGTGTCATGTATTTATTATCATTTTTATAATTTACTGTTTGCATTTAGTTATATTGATTTGTCAATTAGTATGTGAGCAGTTGATTGGATGGTTTGATAGCCTGAAATAAGACATGGTTCCCAATTGGTTAATATAGGAACCAGGGGAGGTATATTAGTGAATCTCTGAGTGTCTATGGCCAAGCCCTGATGAAGTGTCATGTGACACGAAAAATGTTGGTGATGTCATAACGCAGCGACGCACGTCCGTGACGACGGTCAGTTTGTGTAGCTGGTGGAGCCCTATCTGCCACGAGGTGCACAAAGGGGAATTCTAGTGCCTAAGGTCTGTTTTTTCTATAACATCTTGCATTCCTAGTACCTCACCTTCCCTGTCACAATCTAGGGTTGTGCATTTGGGTGTTTACATCCATTATTCCTGTGTGGCTAGGGCTCGTGCATAATTTATTTGTGTCAATTTAGACAAGGTTATTATTATATTACTGTATTATGTGTATTTTTTGTATGATGAATGATTTTTCATGATAAAAATATATGTATTAATTCTGGTTTCTTCTGGTTTCATTTTCATGCGCTCCTATTTTTGTTTTTTGCATATATATACCTAACTGCCTTTTTATTTCCATGAGATAAAAATTACCGCGAAGGAGCCACGTTTCCATCAAAGAATACCTAAGAGACATCGAGGAACGAAGACGAGAAGAAGAAGGATTCCTTATTCCGAAGGAAGACCCAGCAGTCAAAGAAACCTTGGTGTGACAGAACTCACACAAGGCTGTGTGAGTCATTGCTTTATTTACGTATACACTTTATTCCACATATGCTTACCACCCCCAGAAATTATCTTCACAAACTGAAGACACAATAGAGGTGTTTTACACCACATTTGATCTTCAGCGGAAGGAAATACAAGTTTTATTTACCATCCCTCATACTGTGCTCCCCCATCTCTCCCTGTGTTCTTTTATCGATAGATATAAATAGATATAGATAGATATAGACAGTGCTTGACAAATCACCCAAAAATCTACTCGCCGAACCAAAAAATCTACTCGCCACCTAGTCCCGCCCCCAACCCCGCCCCCAACCCCGCCTCTAGTCCCGCCCCCAGCCACGCATTTAAAAAAAAGCCATAAATTGAATAAATTCCTAGTAAGAACATTCGTTTTTGATATTAGTTTATTTATTGTATTACATTATACTACAATTAGTCCTTGGTGTGTGTGTGTGTGTGTGTGTGTGTGTGTGTGTGTGTGTGTGTGTGTGTGTGTGTGTGTGTGTGTGTGTGTGTGTGTGTGTGTGTGTGTGTGTGTGTGTGTGTGTGTGTGTGTGTATAAATGTCAAATCTAG